>NC_133308.1:24341093-24362701 GCF_012295235.1 Primulina huaijiensis | reverse complement strand
CTCCGGCGGCCGGAGACGGCGGCGGTCGGCGGGCGGCGGTTGTCGGCGGTCGGCCGGAAGCTGCGGCGCGGTCGGCCGGAAGCGGTGGTCGTCGGTCGGCGGTGGTCGTCGGCCTGCGGTGGGGGTTGTCGGTGGAAGGAAGTGGTGGTGAGTTTGAATTTAGGAGAAGGGTAAAATTGGAAAAAAAATGATGGATTAAGAGTGAGATAAATAATCCTAGGGAGTGAGGAGGTATTATTTTAACCTACCTAATATAACTTAATCATTCATAGGAGGGATTNAATGAGATCAAGGTAATTCCTCCGTATCACACCATTATATTGTAATAATATTAATATAAGATAGTATAGATAATTAATTCAATCTCCAAAATGAAATAGTATCTACTAAATTTAAAATAAAATGTACACTGTAGATTTTGTAGATTATAAAAAAAATTCGAAGCTTCCATTTTTATAGAAAATAGAGATGGACAGTTGTTTTTTTGGTACGACCGAATGTGTGATGTTGAATATGATAGCCTTGATCATCAAGACTACAATTTATGGATAAAATTTGGATTGGTGCGAATCGGGCGGGTTGTAATAAATATAAATAAAATTTATGATATTTTCAGAAATTTATGTTTTGATATATTCTCATCCATAATTAATTTCTATGACCGTATATATTAGAATATACTAATATAATTTGTTCTATAATTTTTAATTTTTTTTTGAAGATTTTTGTTGAATAAATTTTCAATCAACGAAGTCGTTCTCCTCGCTACATTAACCATCCCTGGTTTGTTTTAAGCATGGGTCTATCCCCACTTATCATAGGGGGATTAAGTGACCCCTAGAATCAGAGGACTTGAAAATTTTTATAATGGTAAAATATTTTTTTTATATTCGAATTTATTGAATTCGAATTTGAGATTAGTTGGATAGTTTGCAAACTAAGCTAGATTTTGTATTTTGTTAATATAATATAATTATATTAAAATATATTAACTAAATATGTTTCAATTTTTTCGAATTTTTATTTTCGAGTAATATTTTGAATAGCTAACAATATGTTCGAATATTTTGAGTTAGATACTTAACTCGAACTCATATATTTAACTATTTGAATCTAGAATCAAGCTCGAGCTCGAATTTTAACATTTAATTTTTCTTGACATACAACTACCCGATAATTTCATTTACTTCGAAATCTCACTTTTTTAAAACTACATTCAGATTACTACTTATAGAATTTTGTATAAAACATAATGGCATTCTTGTGAAATTCATCAAGAATCAAGATATAATAGATTAACCTTATGTTAAATCAAATAAATTTTAATGTAATTTTGGAGGTCTTAATTCAATATTTTGTTATTGTTTTTTCTTTTCCTCTTGTTCTTGTATGCTAATAAAGGTTTCGGGGAAAAAAAAATTGAAATCGTTTTAATTTCAGTTTTGTATATGAACTATAAGAGTATAAATAAATCTGAGTCAATTTGTGAATTTTTCAAGAAAATTTAAAAGTATTTGATTTGCAATCGAAATTATTTAATTGAGCTGAACTCGATTATAATCGAATTTTTTTTTTAGTCACTCGATTTTAAATTGTTTTATTCGATAGGTGGTGAACCGAATTTTAAATTTTATTAATATAATATGATTATATATTAAATAAATATATTTGAACATAGATTTTCGATGTTCGAATATTTTGAAGCTAACTCCAGTACTGGTTCAAATCACAACAAAAATATTAAAATTTTGAATTTCAATTCAACTCGAACCCAGATCGAATATAATTAACTTCAGTCGAATTTGAGTGTTAGAATGTTCTTTTTGTGGTCGATTTATGGTTTTACCCGGTAATCTATGAGCTGGCCGAAGTGGTGACTATTCATATATTTTTTCACGAGCTGGACGCTGAGGAATCAATTTAATCAAGGAATGAGGACCCATTATTGGGTTCGAGCTTCTGCTTCCGATTTCACTGGATCCATCCCTCAGCCGAGAAGGCATGATTCTCTCTTTTCCTTGTTACAAGTTTTCCCACTTGATTCTGTAGTTCTTGTATAATTTGATGTTCATAACAAGTTAACCGCGTTGATGGATTCATAAATATTTCAGTGATAATATTGAAATTTGTTGGTAATTGCAGCGGTCACACTGCTGTAAACATCGGCAAGTCAAAGATCGTATTTTTCGGTGGTTTAGTGGACAAGAAATTCCTCAACGATGTCACTGTTTATGACATTGGTAATTTTATGATCTTATATGCTGTCTGAATCCATTATTATATTTTCGGATGATTAAAATTTGCATTTTTTGTGGGTTGCGTTGTGACGCTGATTTGTATTTCTAGTTATGCATAAATATCGTCTGTTCTGTCCCATCATCTGTTTGCGAGGAAAAGTATATAGTTTACATGGGGCTTCGGCGAGTGAGTGGAATTTACTTGGTTTCAGGGATGACAAATGTAAACTAAATTCTTTGTCCGCTTTATATACCTTTATCATCTGGTTATGGAGTATTAGGAGCCTTATTATGCTTCTGCTAGAATAAGATGATCTAAAAGTTGTTATTTTCAAACATTTGAATCAGTATCTTTGTGATGTAAATTGATATATAAATATATTTTTGATGTTGCACCCCGCAGAGAAAAAATCATGGTTTCAGCCTAAGTGCACAGGCAGTGGATCTGATGGACAACTGGGCCCTAGCCCACGTGCTTTTCATATTGCGGTCGCAATTGATTGTCATATGTTCATTTTTGGTGGAAGGCTTGGTGGCAATAGGTATTATGCTGCAATTTGTTTTCTGTAGCTTGTTAATCTCTAAAGCTTGTCTAGAATTGTTTTGTTTACCAGAAAGTTTTTGATTTACAGGTTGGGTGATTTTTGGGTCTTAGATACTGGTAAGCTTCCATTAGTGCCATATCAGATACTCTACAATGATGTGAGCTAAACACGTAAAGGCTTTTTGCTGATGTCCTCTCGGTGACAGATATATGGCAATGGTCAGAACTCACAAGTTTTGGTGATTTACCCTCATCAAGGGATTTTGCAGCTGCTTCACCTGTTGGAAACCGTAAAATTGTGATGTAGGAATTTTTTCTCTCTCTTTTATATGATTATTCATTTGGCTTTGTCCTATGTTTTGGATTCGATAAACTTAATTGAATGCAGGTATGGTGGGTGGGATGGCAAGAAGTGGCTCTCAGATGTCTACATCTTAGACACAAGTAATTTTATTTTAATTTCACTTTATTCTTCTGTTTTATCATATTTTATTTGAATTCTAATTTCCTTAAATTTGATTTTCTCTTGGAACAGTTTCACTCGAGTGGGTGGAGTTATCAGTTTCAGGGACTTTACCTCCACCAAGATGTGGCCATTCTGTCACGATGATTGAGAAGCGCTTGCTCGTGTATGGTGGTAGAGGTAATTTTGCATTCATTAATTGCTACTAAGGTGGGCAAAGTTTTCTTTGTAAAACAATCTTTTTTCTTAAGAATTAAGGAAACGTAATTATTTACATATGGAACGCACTTCTGTTGTTTGATCGACTGTTATTGGGGTCTAACCTAGATCTTACTCTGGTGACCACCTGAATAAAAGATGACATTTTTGTGATGTCTGAGAATTCACGCTTCCATTAGTGTTTAATGGACTCTGATTGGAGTCTAGCTTAGAAAGAAAATGGCTTCTCACTTTTGGTGACCACCTCAATAAAATAGATGGTACTTATGTGATTTAATGGACTCTGATTGGAGTCTAGCTTAGAAAGAAAATGGTTTCTCACTTTTGGTGACCACCTCAATAAAATAGATGGTACTTATGTGATTGACCTAAAGCCTTAGTTTTTCACTGATTTCTAATGTTTCATGCTATCACTTCTAAGCTTTTGTTTGCTTCAATTCTCATCAAAGAAAAAATATGGCGAATTATTTGCTGTCCATTTTTGTATTGGACTCGCTGTTCCAGTGTTCCTCTCTCCATCTTTGGATCTTACATTTTTATTGGGATGTACACTCATTTCCTAAATTAAAAATTTGCTGTCAAAATTTGCATGACATAACTGTCCTTATTCTTTGGCCATTACTTCAAAGTCAAAAGGGGACTATCATGATGCACAAAAAAAATCATGTTTTCCTCGCATCTCAAATTGGGCAACTGAAAATGATAATATTTTTATGCGCTTGAATGCAGCTTTGTGGATTTTAATTATCTTTTGAACTATTGCAGGTGGTGGAGGACCAATTATGGGTGATCTATGGGCTTTAAAGGGCCTTATTGAAGAAGGTATATCTCAAGCTCTTTTTCTTAATACTCTCATGTAGCAGAAGCAATAAAAAAACCTTTATTCTGGGCATTCTGTAGGAACGGAAAAAACTTTATATGTATCAAAGTAGTAATATTCATGCTTCCGACTGTGGATTCTCTTTACTCGACATGCTATCAAGTAATTGTATGACTTTCTTGTGGAAGGAAGAGAATGAAGCTCCCGGATGGACCCAATTGAAGCTTCCAGGGCAAGCACCTTCGGCTCGTTGTGGACACACAATTACATCTGGAGGGTACTATGTAAGTAAACTCATTTAATATTTATGGACGACATATTCAATTTGTTAGCAAATTAGACTTTTAATTGAAACCCAACGAAATCCATCTGAACAAAAAAAATTTGGTCATACTTAGCGGTTTAGGTTAAATGGAACCTCTTATTTGGACTGTGTTCCACAATCTGAACGAAAGGAGTACCATATTGAAGATCTAGAAGGGAATTGTGTCATTCAAAGGAGTCTTGCAAGTTTGTAACTTCTGATTAATAATCTGTTTTGGGTTACGAGGACAGTAAGAGTTTTGGGTTACGAGGGCAGTAAGATAGAGATTGATAGATACTTACTCCTTTCATTTACTTGATAGCTGCACATCTTGTTGAAATGTTCAAAAGTTTTGCTTACTAACTCATGGGAAATGCAAATTGTGGTTTCATGAGAAGATGGGTAATAAAACATGGAAATTTACCTTCAATTTTTAGCTAACATGACTTATTTTTGTAGCTTCGACACACTAATTATCGCAATTTATGTGGATAGTTACATTCTGTCTGAGCATACCAACTTTCAATATGTTAATGTTTTGACCGGATGCATTGTCAAACTAAAGGCATATTATCCTATGTTTGCACAATTTTCAGAGAGTACATTTATATTTGGCTTCATGCCTTCATTTCATCTCAGCCCTCAGAGGTTCAGTTGATGAAAATATATAGGAAATTCTAGGTAAACATTTTTTTTTCATTTTAGATGGATTCAATGAGGATCCCCTTAGTTGTGTTGAATTTTTTATTAATTCATTTATTTTATTTTTTTCTTAGATTTAGATATGTCAACTTAGATTTGGAATTGCATTTTTTTTCCATTTATCTATCAAGAAGATGTGAAAAAGATGTTAATAGTGGGCATTTCCTAGAAAAATATTTGTCAAGACTTGTCAGAAAAATATAAAATTTTCGAAGTCAACATGGAAGTGGCAGCAACTAACAAACCCGGGGTTAGTTTGTGGGTTTATTTTTAAAGGAAATTTTATTTTCTTAGGAAATAAAGAAGTAGAACAAAAGTCCAGCTGCCACTAGAATGAGATTGTTGTCATGGTACTTGCTCTATCCTTCCAATCCATGAAATTGCATTTACTGTTGGGGAAGGAAAAGTTGATGCGACAAAAAGAAAACGAATTCAGAATGGAATAAGAACTTTATGGAGAAGAATGTTGGCAGGCTAAAGTAAAGGTCTGAATTCTCTATAGAAGAAATTTATTAAATTGTTCAGTTTGTCATGGAACAATTTTATAGTCTTACGGGATAGAACTCCAGCCTCAGTTTCTCACTTGACCTGTGTCAGCCCATATGGTGTAAACATAACACACATACAAGTATAGCGTTCAACATTATGATAAAGCAGCCATGAAATAATAGAGTTACTATGCGACTCAAGAAGTATTAGTTATTTGTGACGTGCACACTCAATGGTAAAGTAGTTTTATATGAATTTAATTATTGCTCTCACTCATATCATTGCAAGTTACTAGTTATCGTTTACTGTTTGCAGCTTTTGTTATTTGGGGGACATGGGACTGGTGGTTGGTTGAGCCGTTATGACATTTATTACAATGACTGTGTTGTTTTGGACAGGGGTAAGTGCTTTATGTCTTCCACGATAAAATGGCATTTTTATATTTGGATTTACTGCTACGTGACCTTTTCTCCATCTTCCAAGTTTTTGTATCTATCATTTTATTTTTCTTATTTCATTGAACTGTTTTTGCATGGTACATAATTGACCATGTTCAATTACATTGAAGGTTGAACTTGAATAAAAATATTAAGCACAATAATGCGCACAAATTTACCTTGTTCTTTCAAGATCATGTATGCATTAGCCCATATATGATCTATAAGAACAATCACTACTCTTCAATTCTCCTGGCCATGAAATCTCTAGTCTAAGAATAGGACATCTTCTTCCCAGGTGGGGAACCTGAGGTGCTCAAATATTATTCTGCTGGCGAGTCTATCTCAATAATCAGATACATGTGCTTTACTCTTGTCATGAACTGCTATTGTTCTGTGGATGTTCTCATCCATGTACTTTACATTTTTCATTTAATAGAAGACATATGGGGAAGTCACTATATGAAATACATGTGACCGATCAAAGTTAGTTGATTCTTCCTTTATTTTGATTATCCATTTTTCGTAAACATTAATTTTCATGGTTATATTTTTGCAATTGCATGCAGTGTCTGTACAGTGGACACGGTTGCCAATTAACAATGAACCACCTTCTGCTCGAGCGTATCATTCCATGAACAGTGCTGGTTCACGGTATTTATTATTTGGTGGTTTTGATGGAAAATCAACATTTGGTGATGTTTGGTGGCTTGTACCAGACGGTTCGTAGTTCTGTAATTAAACTCTCAGTCTGAATCATTTCCATTCATGTTTGATCTGTATTATTATTATAAGCTTTTGAATTAGTAAAACCATGATCTATTCATTCATCAATGATCAAGTAGAACTACGATCTGTTCTTACCTATTTAGACCCTTGTGCTTTGTAAACGATAAAACCTGCTAGAGTATTAGTAATTGAATCTTAGTTTTTTGTTATTCACTTGGTTTTTCTAGCTTGGCTAAAGTTTTTCAATGGTTAGCTGGAACTTGTTTGAATAGTCTACTGTCATACACAAACTCTACCCACATGTGTGTTGAGTTGCACATACTTGACCCCAAAAAGCTCAAATTATTTTTCGAAAATTTAAAAATGTTTGAACTACACTCCATGTTCTTACAGACTTTGTTGTCAAAATAGTTGATTCATGAAAAATTATAATAGTAATAAAATATTAGTGAAGGAAGTAACAGGGGGGTGAGTATTTTGTGTTCCAGTTCAAACCGAGCTCTATTCAGCCTTTAAACAAGCTTACGCGTGATTTACTCACTAGCAGATCCTCTTGCTCGCACCTTAAGTGGAAACCATGGTCAAAATGTATTGGATAACCTCTTATTCACACTCCAGAGTGGTCGATGTATTTTTAGTAATTATAAATTCGGCTTCTCCATCAGACTGTGCTAGTGGTTTTACGTGGATTATGTTTGCTTGCAGATGACCCGATCGCGAAGAGATTGACAACATATCCGTCAGATGTTATTTCAGAAAGTAATACAACCATGGGCTCACAGGTAATGTCAATTGTCATGGAAATATATTCTTCCTCTTAAATATGCCTCTTATTTTAACCTTGTGAGCACAGGCTCTCTATCCTGGTCCTATGATGAAAATCTTTACAGGAGTCGGGATCAGGAAGCCCAAATCTACATCGTATCGTTGCTTGTTTCAAAAAATTAACTTCTGAGTGTATACTTAGGAAAGTGTGTTTTTTTAGCGTATTGTTTTTTTTTTTAAATAGCATCTACATCAATGTGATGTATATTTTTATTATGTACACAAAAATGCCTTGCAGCCTCTGGTTTCTTTTCAAATTTCGCGAGCATGTGGAATAACTAGTGCATTACAACTCCATCATACCTGAATGATGGCCTATGCTGACACCAATACTTGTATGGACGTCATCATCCAAGTTATTTGGCATAACCTTATGGAATATGGATTTCTTGTTTTCATTTGGCATTGTTTGAAATTAAATGCTCAATTACTCTCAAATTACTGAAGTCATGTTTGATAAGTTGACAACAATTCTCTTTACGTGAAAAAACATAATTCTTTCAATCACTTTACGAGAAAATTTAAAGGGAATGGTTACCCATTTTGAAATCAGACGAGAGTTTCAAATTGTCCTTTAAAATGGTTTAAATGTATCATGGAGCTGAAATTAAGTTCCTTTTGCTGGAATTTGTGGTTCCACTTCCTCGCCAGGGGAGCCTGAGATCAAAGTCAAGCTGCACCAAGCTGCTTTTTTTCAACCTTAGAAGTTATAGGACTAAAGTTCATGTATAATTTTTCTGTGTGAGACCAGGATAAATGATGTGCCAATTTTCTGTCTGTTCTCGCAGGAAGGCCAAAACGAAACACCTATGATGTTAGAGTTGCATAAACGATTAGAAATTTCGATTTCTCTTTCTAATCCGAAACCCATCTTAGATGAAATGGAAGACGAAGATTTTACCCAGCTCAGGTCAATAGTTGTTGGTGACACCACTGCTAATAACATTCAGGTTTTTCAGCATATAATTTATCTTGTTAGACTCCAACATGTAACAAAAATACCTGTCATGTTTGCTGACATTTGTTTTGCAATAGGCTGTGCAAGCACTTCGAGACCATTGGATGAAGTCCTCTCCACAGTCTATTACATTGAAGGAGCTTAGCCCATTGTTGCATGACTATCAGCGTTTGATCGCCCGCCATCATATGTGAGATTGTACTATTTCAACATTTTGTAGTATAATATGAATTAAAAAATTTCTATGGTGGACGAAGTCGCATTGGAATCAGTCCAGTCCTTAGAAATAATAAAACTGATTTTAGAATTCCACAGAAAAGTTGTTGAAACTTCTCAGAGTTTTATGGCTTCCTTTTTTATTCTCGAGGAAATAAGACAATTAAAAAGAAGCGAGGGGAGATTTTTGTAAATTGGAAGATTACAATGTTAAGATTACTTAAAATATTGCCCCGTAGCTCTGACCACAGCTGGGTGAGGAGCTTGGTCGTTCATCCAATGTGTGCTTACCAGGTGCAAAAATATTCATAAAGTTGACATAAAGAAAGTGCATAAGCTAAAAAAATCTCAAACTTAATCAGAGATTAGAAAACTGATTACATAAGCTTAAATCATACTTCACAATTCTTAAGAAATGTCGAAAAGTTTGCATTGGTCTTCTTACATGTGGCTAACAAATCAAACTGGAGCAGCTTAGCATGTAATTTGTGACAGTAATACGACAGCTAACATTCTATTACAACTTAACAATCTAATCATTGAGTGGGCCTCCCAATGATTCGGATGACCGCAATATTTCATGTTACCAGAATTCTGATGCTAGAACTTGGAAGATATACCCCCTTATACCCAACGTTTGCTAGGTAGCTAGAAGTTACAAGCAATTGATCTAACCATCAACGGATCTGACTATTATTGTAATGCTGGTTAGGATAAATGTTTTACCTGCAATGATTTCACTCTTGCTGTGAAGAAATTTTCCAACAACAAGTTATTCAGTTGTTTGGATGTCATGTACTAGTTTATATAGTACCTATGAAATCTGACGTACATATGCCATGGCCCATTGGGTAGTGTGGCACAAATACTCCCCATAATGGGAAGTCCTAGGTTCAATCCCCCACCCGCACAACATGCGTAAAAAAATAAGTATAAAAAACAAGTCTGATTTACAGGTAGAATTTGACATGTTTAATTCTGTGACAGAAAGAAGGTTGGATCCAATCTAATGCTTATGGAATCTGGTTTTCCTGGAAATAGAGTTTACGGCTTCTATCATGTTAAAGATGCTGCTCAGGTATGGGACACTACAACTCTTATTGGTAGCATGGTTGCGATTGATTTCACGTTTATACAAAACATTTTTAATTAATTTTTGTCAGATAAAATATGTAATGTGACTGTATATTTCCATCAGCTATGTAAATCTTTTTTCGAGTTCCGTAGACTTGTTTGTTTGACATGGTTTTGTTTATTTCCAATGATAGGTCAGTAGAATTGTTGGAAATGGTGCAAAATTGAAACTGTAACTTACAAATTTAGACCTGTGTATTCCATGATGAGAATGAACGAGGTGGCACTAGTTATGAAAATATTGTACCCACATTGACTATTATCTACAAACTAAAGTGATTGACCTAGATTGCTAAGTTTGGCCAACCCCTATTTACACCCATCAAGTAAGAAAAACATTTCTAAACTAGAAAGTGTTGGAAACTATTTGTATGATTGAATTATTCAGTTTTATGTCTCTCTATATTTCATAGTCTAATGCGCAATCGTTTATCTGAATCTTAGTTGCGTTTAAGCGACATCCCAAATCTGTTAGCGGAGTACAAAGAGCTTGTATCATCTACAAGTGTTGCAGCAGACACAGCAGTGTTAAAAGCCTGATTGCATAGGAACAGGCTGAAGCCTGGTTTTTAAACAGCTAAACCTCAAATATAGAATGGAAGTTGAAGCGTTGCTTATAAATTCAAGGACCAATAGCATGCATCACTGTGAGTAAATACTTGTGTTTCAATGTTCCGTTCTTGTTTGATGTGTTCAGATTGGACCTAGCAACGAAAGCACTTACATGTTACAGCCTTCGCATTCGATAGACGAAAAAATAGACATACTGGACAATATTAAAATTCCAAGTATATTTTAGATATTCTGAGTGGGCACACTGTTTTTGAATACCCTTTTGAGCAATCTCTCCTCGACCTCAACAGCAACGTCCACCTTAGGTTGCGTTATCTCTTGCATGTCATGATCCATCACATGTTTTTTTCTCATGCTGAACTCTTCCAACTCCATTCTGAAATTCAACTTGGTTCATCAACTGCAAGTATTAGGGAAAAAATGGAAAATCTCAGAAGAGAATGGATATATTTTATTTATTTTTCCCACATTTTGATGTTTAATGAGTAAATGTCAAATTTATCTAGAGGACAGAGACGAGCTAGTTGGGGGAGGCTGCCATTTTTTTTAAAGAGCAGGAGACTATAAATAATTATATTATTTTCATTTTCATATTTAAAATTTGTTTTCACCCTCTAAAATTTTTAATATATTTTTTCGTCTCTCAATTTTATTAATCCAATGGAATCAAATGTTATCGATCAAATCATTGAGTTAGAATTTTATGTTATTTAATTATTGAAAAAAGACAAGATTATAGTATGTTAAATTTAATTAATCAAAATCAATTTGTTATTTATGTTCAATATTATTTCATGATCGACACAATTATTTTAATAATCACAATAATATTTATCTATTAAATATTATCATCCACCCACGAACCATTAATTTACTAACAAGATATTGGTATAAATTTTTATTTAAAATGAAGTTGAAGGAATCAAAATCGAATCATAAGCATGATTCCAATTTTAATGATTCCAATTTTAAAATTTATTTAAAACCAAAGCCAATCCATATACTCAAATCTTATACTATTCTTCAAAAATAAATAAATAAATAAAATCTTGGACTAGATTTCTAAACTAAAACTAAAATAAAATTTAATAAAAGTATTAGACCACAAACCGGAACAAAGAAACAAAATATTTTAACTCACTTGGTCCCTCCTACTTTACAAATTTGATTTATTATTTTATTTTATTTTATTTTTGTTTTAGTAACAAAATCAATTCTTCTATAGCTCCAACCATGCATATCACATACTTTAGTTACATGTTCTTTTTCTGTATACGATTAGTAGTTGTTTCACACGAATTCTTGTATTACCATTTTAGTTCAATGTCTCACAAGCTATTTTACAACCATATGCATAAAAGACAAATCTTTCTGGGAATATAATTCGCACGATTCAATCCAACCTACACTCTCATTTTCATTAAAGTGATGACGTTACATCATACAGGTAAAGACATCACATTATATTTCCGATGATACCAACCTACATTCTCATTTTCATTAAAGTATTGTCACATTATATTTCCGATGATACGAAATAGCATGCTCATGAAAATTGACAAAAATGCAATATGAAAACTAGTGAACGATACCATAATTGACCCACTATCAAAAAGAAAACTTTACCAAAAATATACTTTCCCAATCTTTTGCCTACGAACTTGGAGTTGAGGAAAATATAGTACCCTTTGGACCAACTCGGATTGGATACTATCTCTATTTAACAATAAATTCATGCCCGTAAATGAAAAACTCGTGTCCTTTCATAGAATTTGAAGGCAAAAGTTCAATCCCACACAATCTGATCAATTCCTCCGCAACCACATCAACCTCTTCCTCCCCTTTCTCCCTCATCTTTTCACTCAATTCCCTCACTTTCAACTTCAAACTCTGCCCACTTTCCTCCACAACCACCTTCCCAATAACTCTAGCAATCTCCCCTCTCTCAAGATTCCCTTCTGATCTATTCCTCACAACTTCCTCACCAATCCCCACCTCCTCCACCAACCTAGCATTCAATGGCTGATCAAGATGCATCGGAACCGCGATGATAGGCACAGAACAATGAATCCCTTCCATAACTGAACTCCATCCACAGTGACTCAAGAACCCTCCAACGCTCGGATGTGACAAGATTCTTGGTTGTGGTGCCCATCCTTCGACCACCATTCCCCTCTCACCAACTCTGTCAGCAAACCCTTTCGGGAGCATTTCTTGGATCTCGGTTCCCTGCCCTTGTGGAGACCTTAAAACCAATATGAAATTAGCGCTACTTTTCTCCAGCCCGAGTGCTATCTCTTCCACTTCGCTTTCTTTCAAGAAATACTCGCTTCCGAATGAAGCGAAAACAGTGGACCCTTCACTTTTCCCGTCCAGCCATTTGATGAACTTGTCATGCTCATGATTCTCCCTCGTTTCTGGATACTGAAACAGAGTGCCCACCGGGACAAATTTCTTTCCAGTTATGAAGGAGAGATAGTCAATATACTTGCCCTCTATCTCTCGAAATGACTTGATTAGCACGATTTGGCAAGAACGGTTTACACATTCCCTAAATCTTTCAAAATCACTAGCCTCGATTCCTGTGGACTTCGGGACAAAAGAGTACCTGCCACACTCGCTCTCCCGGAAGTATATACCCGGGAAAGGGTAGTCCGAAGTGGGCTTTCCGAAACAATGGTGCATGAAATAAGAAGATGATGCAGCGCCCGGACTCAGAAACAGCACCGCTGGGATATTATGCGCTGCAGCTTCTTCCGGCACCGATGGGTGGAGGAAATCGTATATAACCAAGTCTGGCTTGAGGGTTCTGAGGAGGGTGGAGATGCGTGGCCTGGACAAGTCCATAGCTTTCTTGAGAGCTGGCATGAGGTGGGGAGGTAAGCCACTGGTGGTGTGGTAATGAGACGGAAGATCAGGGCTTGTTGGGATATGAAGATCAACCAATTTTATCGAAACCGAGTCTTTTTCTGAGAGCTTTCCTCTGATGGAAGCGAGGTTTATTTGCGAAGAAGCCATGTAGACGATGAAGTTTCTGTTTGTGAGAGATTTAGCTAGTTGCAGAAATGGTGAGATATGGCCATAAGCCAGCCATGGAAACATCAAAATTCTGATGCTCCTCTTTCTGGTATCCATAATCACTCTTCAGATCGTTAATGTAATCGAAACTTTTGAGGATAACGAGGAAAGAAGAAACAAGAAAACATAGATTTGTAAACAGAAGCAGAAATAGATAAACTACTGATATATGGTATGATTATGAAACGTGGCTATTGCAAGAGGAATGCTTGAAAGCCAGGTGGAGTCTAAGCTGGAAGGAAGGTGGCAAGGTGTGTTTAATTTGTTTATTAAGAAAACATAGATTTGTAAACAGAAGCAGAAATAGATAAACTACTGATATATGGTATGATTATGAAACGTGGCTATTGCAAGAGGAATGCATGAAAGCCAGGTGGAGTCTAAGCTGGAAGTATTGAATTTGTTAGTATAATAAATTGTATTTTTTTAGTCAATTTTCTTGAAAACTATTATCAGTACACATATGTAATTTACATTGGATATGGATGGCGACATTTGAAAATATGATATAAATTTGACGTATTAGAAAATAAAGACTCGCGATATAAATATAGTCATCGCACGTTTCTCTTTTCCTACAAAATACTAAATAGGACAGTTTCCTTGGATACATAAACCTTAAAATAAAATGGGAAAGAAAAAGAAAAGAAAAAAAAGAACCAAAGCCATCTTCATTCCATCATCCATCTTCTTCTCCAACAGCAATCGTAACGCCATTTTTACACCATTAATCAGCCCTTCATTCTTCCATAATCCTTATGGTTATCAGAAAATTCGTGACATCTGTTACCTTTTACGTTAATATTATACGTACAGATTAATCTGTATATCTACACCGATTGAAAGATCGATTTATACGTAGGGAATCGATCAACATTGGTTAGATTTTTCATGCAATCGTCGTCTTCATCGTCATCAAGGAAGATCGAGGCTGCTATGTTCAACACGCCATTCGTCCTCTCATTCGCTCTCTTGCTCTCGTTCCCGTTGCTTTTCCTCTTTGTCCCACGGATTCTGCCGCCGAGACACGTCGAAATCTCCCTCCCCGACGAGCTCGACGACCTCGCTCTCTTCCGCCGCGCCACCCTCGCGTCCCTCGGCGGCCCGGCCGCCGTATCCCACCTCGGGACCGGCAACGCCAAGCCAAAGATCGCGTTCCTCTTCCTCACCAACACTGATCTTCATTTCGCACCCCTTTGGCAGCTCTTCTTCCGGAACAACGAGCCCCTGTACAACATCTACATTCACGCTGATCCCTCCTCCAAGATCACGCCCCCGGAGGGGGTTTTCTCCGGCCGTTTCATCGCAGCCAAAAAGACCCAACGCGCCAACCCGTCCCTCGTCTCCGCCGCTCGGCGCCTCCTGGCCACCGCTCTCCTCGACGACCCTTTGAATTCTTACTTCGCCCTCGTTTCCCAACACTGCATCCCTCTACATTCCTTCAAATTCATGTACAACTCCCTTTTCCTCAAACCTATCGCTGATCCATCTCCATCCACACCTATGTACCGTAGCTTCATCGAAATATTATCCCACGAGCCCCAACTGTGGGACAGATACGTGGCCAGGGGCAAAAATGCAATGTTGCCGGAGGTTCCATTTGATCGGTTTCGGATTGGATCACAGTTCTTCGTTCTAACCCGACAACACGCGTTGGTGGTGATAAGGGATCGAAGATTGTGGCGCAAGTTTAGGCTGCCGTGCTTCAAGGTCGATTCTTGTTATCCGGAGGAGCATTATTTTCCAACCCTTTTGTCGATGGAGGATCCAGATGGATGCACTCATCATACTCTCACAAGGGTCGATTGGACTGGTAGTATAGGTGGCCATCCGCATACATACAGGCATGTCGAGGTCTCCTCGACTCTCATCGACCAGCTACGGACCTCGAATTCAAGTTATTCGTACATGTTTGCGAGGAAATTTTCACCAGAGTGCTTGCAGCCGTTGCTGGATATCGCGGAGAAGGTCATTTTCAGTGACTGAGGCAAGCATTGATCTTGCTCTTTAACTTAGAGTTAGAACTGATTTAATCACTCGCCATTAACTCTGATTTTCAAAAGTTTCTCTCTTTTTGCCTTCTGATTTCTTTGGTGCTAAGATGATGCCACCTTTCTATTTTTGGTTCTTGGTTCCCATGTTTGGGGAAGATTGCTTTTATGAAAAATAATCTCTTTAGAAATGCAAGATTCTATTTCTGAAATAATTTCGATCTTATTACATGGATGATAAACTGGACAAATCCTTGTCTGATATTTATTTCTATTGGTGTTTGAAGTATCAAAGTGTTCTAAGACCTTTTTATACGAAATATTGTCTGTTGTTCTACCTATATATCGAATAGTTTTTATAACTATGGGGATCTCTTCGCAGGTAAATACTGAGCAATAGATGAAGCTTACGGTGGTGTGCGTGTACATAGGCGGCGACGGGGCGGACTTAGAGTGGAGTTGAGCCATCAAAAGATCAAGTCTACTCTGTTTTCGTTGTATCTATTCATTCAACTTTCGAAGAATAGGGAATCTCCCATTTGCTTCTCCCGCCAGCTCCCCCTTTCATTATCCTACCTTGTATTCATTATCCTACCTTATATATAGATCGTCTCGTTCTTTCGTTTTCTTTCAAAACGAAACCAGGCATGCTAATATTTTTCCTTGAATCTTCAATCAAGTCGTATTATGTTTTTTTAACCTTACATGATCATGTTTTAATAGCCAAAAACCGAAATATATCATGAACATTTCGAAAATAAAGATGCAGATTTTTTTGAGTTTCATGAAAAGCTTCACGGTTTGCTTTGTTTGTGGGTTTCAGGTATTGGTTCGATTCCAGGCTCCTAAGGCAACATCTAGACATGTAATAGGATGCATAAGGACCATGTTGGTCTATTCATTTAAACTCATGTACGCTGGAGATCAAGAAAATGACAGCAACTCCCCATTGCTCTCCATTTGTGTTTCGAANAAATTTTAATATATTTTTTAATTTTAAAATCGGCCCTAATTCTAAAGAAAAATTTGTGATGTATGTGATTTTATGTTTTTATGTATTTGTGTAGACTGTAGTGTTCAAAAAAATTACATATATAATTAAAGTTAAATCACAATTTTTTTTAAAAAACTAATCGGTTAATTCCGATCGAATTAACCGAATTTAATTCCGTTCGGTTTTCATCGGTTATGAAAATTAATTCGGTCGGTTCGGTTATTACTAAATATTTCAGTTAGATCCGATTATACTAATTCGGTTCGGTTGGTAACAAAACTGACCGAATGCTCACCCCTAATTATTATAATAATCTATCATTATATAAAAAGTACTGATGGATTGATTTAAAAAATATTGATTAAATGTTGTCATTTATTTACAATTTATAATAATAATATTTTTGACAATAAATCATCTTTTTAATGACTCTTATGACACTTATTTTAATATTTCATATCAACACATAAGTATAATTAGCACAATCAAATTACTAATTTCATATTGATATTACCTCCAGAAAAATAATATATTTAATTTTTCTAATTATTTAAATATCTTAACAGGAACATTTGTTTACCCTTATCTTGAGAAAAATTCATTGCATTTATAAAGTTTGAACGATAAATATAACTTTATAATATACATTTAATTTGAAAACCGAATTCATTATATGACAAACACTTCTTTCATTTCTATTTTTTTGTGTAACCCAAAAGAATTAATATTTTTTCTCTTTTATCTTCTCCAACTCACTGTAAAAAGTTATAAAAAAAATATTTATATCTAGAAAAATATTTTTATTTATTGTTTTTCTTGTGTATATATTTTGTTATATGTAAACATATATTCTACTTCATTGTCTTAAATGTTATATATCTTTACATTATAATTTGTGTACATTGAAGATGAATAAGTTCATTTTGTAGTTTTTTATTACCTGGA
Source organism: Primulina huaijiensis (assembly GCF_012295235.1). NCBI lineage: Eukaryota > Viridiplantae > Streptophyta > Magnoliopsida > Lamiales > Gesneriaceae > Primulina > Primulina huaijiensis. Next base: position 24,345,043 of record NC_133308.1, on the reverse strand, counting down.
CTTAGGTTGATATATTAATATGTGATATACATAAATATAAGAATTTTTAAATTCAATTTATTCACAATGATTTTTCATAACAAAAACCAACTCAAAATAATAAAATTTAGGATTCATAATTATTTTAAATATGATATAAAAATAATATGTGGAGACTTTTTTTGACATTTTAGTTGCAAAATACAGAGATAAATGCATGTAGGTGCATTATTTCATTGTGTCAATTATAACTTTATTTAAATATATTATTTCACTCAAGGATCAAAATTTGTTTATTTCTTATTTTTATTATCGACAAATTCAATATTTCATTTAAATATTTTTGTTAATAATATTTACATGAGTTTTATTGTATATTTATCCAATTTAAAAGGGATAAATTATAATTCAATATATAATAATATTTGAAAATTGTAGAATGCTTCTAAATTTAAAAATCGAGTAACATGTAAGGGATTGATTCAAAACTAAAAGTTGATGCAACCTGTTTCTTCTGGCTTTACAAACGAATAATATAGGATCGAGCGTTTGTCGCTTTACCAAAAGCTATAATTGATGGTAATTATGCAAGTCAAATATTTAATTAAATCGTACAACAGCTCAAATGCCTACCCATCGTGGATAATTATTGTACCAAACAATCTATCTCATAATAATTGCACCAATTGCAATGAATGAAAATCAAAGTCGCGATCTTGACTCTGATACTAATTGTAGCCTCAAGCGTTTACTGTTTTATTAAAACCTATAGATTATATATGTTAACAGTGCAAATCAAATATTTTAAATAGTACAACAGTTCAAGCATCACATTTTAATTACTCTATCCAACACGATCAATTATTGCACTCAACAAATAAGTTTATGAAAATAACCTTTTACTATATCATATGAATTTATAAGACATTTGAGTAGAATATATACTTGATATTCTACATAAGTAGTATGAAAAAAATCATTTTTCATTTATTTGAAAATTTATATTTTAAAATAAAAAAATCAGAATATATGTCAAAGTACATCATTTTCTGATTCCGAATAACGATCACATTATTATTACGTTACAATGATAAATAAATTATTATTTTTGGTTTATCATCATAGTATTTATCTCAATAAACACATTTTTGAATGTAGGATGTTAAATTTAATATTGACATTAGATAATAATAGTATTAATTCTAACATTCTTTTTTCATTATTAATTTTGATATCTTCAAATATATTAATCTATTTATTATTTTATACAAAGTATAATAATTATTTGGTTAATTGATCACATTTAAGGTTAGATGTTTAGAAAAAATTCTAATATATCTTTAAAGACCAATAGATGATGAAATTAAATTTGAAATCAAGAGAAAAATTAAGAAAATGTAGAACACTACAGTGCATAAACTTTCGCTTTGTACAGTGACAAAGCATAATGTAAGACCAAGTGAGATACTTATATATATGAGTCTCATTCAACTTAGTCCCATTATAATATTTTTATTAACCCACTTTGTCCTTCGTTTTTATTTAACTAACTTTGCAGTGTAACTCATTCAAACATTAACTTTTTATTTTTTTAGTACATAGTGGCCTCCACTCTCACCGACTTCAATCTTTAGAAGTCTTTATTAGTAGTTTTAGGTAATAAACAATTATTTAGTTATTATTTTCTGTCTTTTGATTAATTGTGTAATTTTTTATGTTCTACCTAATTCATTTTTAGAATTTTTATTGAATTTTTATAATCATGATTAGAAGTGTTGCACGCAAACAATATAAAATTAATATATTTTAAAATGTTAATATTAAAATGTCGAATAAATGTATTAAATCATTATTTAAGAACTTTTAGAAAAACAATATACATCATAATTCAGATTTAAAGATTAACATACAAATAAAGAATTGCGATAAATATCTTATAAAATAAATGGTGTTAGCCCAAAAAGATTAAATATGATTATTGTAAATGAATTTTTCTTAATTAATTAAAAAAATTTCAGCAAATGCGCTGAATTAATTAGAATGTTTTCAATATAGTATGTCGATAAATGTTTTTCCATATGAGTTAGTGATTGAGTGCTTATGAACATTTAAAAAAATATGTCTTTAGTTATAGTAACGGTGTCTTATAATTTAAAATATTAAATGAAACAAATTATGAAGATAAAAAATTAATTAAGAAATTCAAGAATATGTGATTACTCAATTAGTTTAATTGATACGCTCTTTAGTTTGCTGATTTAATAGATGTTAAATCCACAATGACTGAGTTTGACAAGAATTCTTGTAGAATAAAATACAATTAAAATAAATTATTTGATTGTATATGTAATAAAATTTTGTATATTTCATATATGTATGATTTATTTCATTTATAAGGTTGAAATTTTATATATTATGATATAAGATTTGTTATGCATCTTAACATCGATAAATTCATTAAAAATTTATTGGTTTATATTTTAATTCTTGTCACCACATAATTTTGGTTTCGCCCCAGACTTTGTGTATTCGTTTGCTTGAATCTAATGTTCCACATTTTGCTAAGACTCAGAACATGTCAAACATGAAAGTAGAGATTAATTTAAAGATATGATAATACTTATTTATTTTAATAAATGTGTTTATTATTCATGATACTGATAAAAATAATTTAAAAATAATATGTTGATGAACATATTGTCAGGAATCAAAAAACACATTTCAAATGTCAACTTTGACACTTGATTTTCAGTGACTACCAAAATATCTGAACAACCCACAATTTATGGACAAGATACTAACATCTTAATTTTAAAATCAAGATGATATTCTCCTTTTTACATGAGGAATTCGTAATTGAAAATCGACAATATTAGATATATAGATATTTAATATAAACCCGTGTGAGCTCATTTAGGCCCACCTTTAAATGGGTTGACAAAATTTCAACCCAACCCATTTGAATTGTTTAGTGGTGTGGGCCAATAGACGGACCCAACTCAAATTGATGGGTCTAATCACAACGATCCTTTACCTTGTTTTATTTCAATAATTTATAAATATAAACCGCCAAAAAATGTTGGTTGAATTTTTTTTTATTTAAACACATAAATTCTAGCCAGCGGTTATAAGTAAAGAGATTTAAAATTAGAAACTTTTTTTTAATATAAAAATGGTATATTATAATAATTTTTTTAACCATATTTTATTAAAGTAATTTTAAATATAAATCTTTGCAAAAAAATATTTTTTTAACTCATAAGTTATAGCCAACATCACAAAAAAATAAAATAAAATAACGAGCACATGAAAAAAAATTTAATAAGACATCAAAAAAAATTCACAATTCAACAATGAACTATTTCTAAACTTTAATTAATTGAATTGGCATAATGAAAAGATAAATAAAAAAAACTAAATCATTGGATTAAAAATAATATATTGTAATGTGGGTAGACAACAATAAAAGCAAGCAATTAATAGTAACATCATAATTTTAAAATCAAGATGATAATCTTCTTTTTATACGAGGAATTCATGATTGAAAAGCGATAATAGTAGATATATTGATATTTAATACAAACTCGCTCGGGCTCATTTAGTTCCACCTTTAAATAGGTTGACAAAATTTCAACCCAACACACTTAAATTATTTGGCGATGTGGGCCAAAGAGACGAACTCAACCCAAATTGAGGGTCTAATCACAACGATCTTTTACCGTGTTTTATTAAAATAATTTATAAATATAAACCACAAAAATGTTGGTTCAAATTTTTTTTATTTAAACACATAAATTCTAGCCAACTGTAACAATTAAAGAGATTTAAAAATTAGAATTTTTTTTTATAAAAATGGTATATCACAATAAAGTTTTTAACCATATTTTATTAAAGAAATTTTCTTTTGCAAAAAATATTTTTTAAAACTAATAAGTTATAGCCAAAGTCACCAAAATAAATAATGAGGACAT